>NW_024429230.1:5020267-5062174 GCF_017639785.1 Mesocricetus auratus
GTGACCCAAAAAACTCCGCAAGGTTACTCCTAGAGCTGATAAACAGCTTCAGCAAAGTGGCAGGATACAAGGTAAACTCAAAAAAATCAGTGGCCCTATTATATACAGATGATGAAGTGACTGAGAAAGAAATCAGAGAAACATCACCTTTTACAATAGCCAAAAACAGCATCAAATATCTGGGGATAATGTTAACCAAGGAAGTGAAAGACCTGTATATCAAAAACTTTGTGTCTTTGAAGAAAGAAATCAAAGAAGATACCAGAAAATGGAAAGATCTCCCATGCTCTTGGATTGGTAGGATCAACATAATAAAAATGGCAATCTTGCCAAAAGCAGTCTATAGATTCAATGCAATCCCTATCAAAATTCCATCACAATTCTTCAAGGACCTGGAAAGATCATTAATCAACTTTATATGGAAAAACAAAAGGCCCAGGATAGCCAAAACATCCCTATACAATAAAGGAACTTCAGGAGGCATCACCATACCTGATTTCAAGCTCTATTATAGAGCTATAGTCCTGAAAACAGCTTGGTATTGGCACAAAAATAGGCAGGTAGACCAATGGAACCGAATCGAAAGCCCTAATTTTAACCCACACACCTATGAACACCTGATTTTTGACAAAGAAGCTAAAACTGTACAGTGGAAAAAAGAAAGCATCTTCAACAAATGGTGCTGGCATAACTGGGTAATGGTATGCAGAAGACTGCAGATAGATCCATGTTTATCGCCTTGTACAAAACTTAAGTCCAAATGGATCAAAGATCTCAACATACATCCAGCCACACTGAAACTTTTAGAAGAGAAAGTGGGAGATACTCTTCAACGAGTTGGTACAGGAGACCACTTCCTAAACATAACACCAGTGGCACAGGCACTGAGATCAACAATTAACAAATGGGACCTTCTGAAACTAAAAAGCTTTTGTAAGGCAAAGGACACAATCAAAAAGACAAAAAGGCAGGCCACAGAATGGGAAAAGATATTCACTAACCCTACATCTGACAGAGGGCTAATCTCCAAAATTTACAAAGAACTCAAGAAACAAGTCTCCAAAACACCAAAGGATCCACTTGAAAGGTGGGGTACAGAGCTAAATAGAGAATTCTCAGTAGAGGAGGCTAAAATGGCCAAGAGACACTTAAGAAAGTGCTCAACATCCTTAGCCATCAGGGAAATGCAAATCAAAACAACTCTGAGATACCATCTTACTCCTGTCAGAATGGCTAGAATCAAAAACACCGAAGACAATTTATGCTGGAGAGGATGTGGAGAGAGAGGATCACTCCTCCATTGCTGGTGGGAATGCCGACTCATACAGCCTCTTTGGAAATCAGTATGGAGATTCCTCAGGAAAATGGGAATTAATCTACCACTAGACCCAGCAATTCCACTCTTAGGCATTTATCCAAATGAGGCAGGTTCATACAACAAGGGCATCTGCTCCACTATGTTCATAGCAGCATTGTTTGTAATAGCCAGAACCTGGAAGCAACCTAGATGCCCCTCAACTGAAGAGTGGATAGAGAAAATGTGGTACATTTACACAATGGAGTATTACTCAGCAGAAAAAAACAATGGAATCTTGAAATTCGCAGGGAAATGGATAGCACTGGAAGAAACCATCCTGAGTGAGGTAACCCAGTCGCAAAAAGACAAACATGGTATGTACTCACTCATATATGGATTTTAAATATGGATCAGGATAGTGCCAGTCTGCACTTCCACAGATAGAGAGTCTGGGAAACAGGAAAGAACCTAAAAGATATGCATATATGCATAGTACCCAAGAGAAGAGGATGGAGACAAGATCCTCTGAATGGATGGGGAACAGGGCGAGGGGGGGTAGTGGGACCTGGGAAGAGTAGAGGGGGTAAAGAGGAAGGGAGTGGGTCATGGGGGAACAGGAAGTTGAGGGGGTGGGGGTAAAATAGGGGGAAGAGGGAATCATAGGATCGAAGACAGATCAGGCACCAGAGTGACCTCGAGTGATCTAAAGGTATAACATCAATTGGCAAGCTAAGCAATAGTGGAAGGACCACCTCGAATGCCCATTCCTGATAATGAACTTGATGTCTATAACTATCCGGGAGCCTTCATCCTGGGACTGATGGAAGCAGAGGCAAACACACAACTAAGCACTGAACTGAACCCAAGGAACCCAGTGACAGAGAGAGAGGAGTGATGAGCAAATTGGCAAGGAATGGGCTGGCAAAACCAGCAGAGACGGCTGATCTGAACAGGGGAGTGCTCTTGGACCCCAGACCGACAGTGGGGAGGCCAGAATGGGACTGATCTGGTCCCCCCAAATGTGAGTGTCAGTGAGAAGGCCTGGGCAACCTATGGGGCTCTGAGCTGTGGATCAGTGTCTATCCCTGGTATACAATCTGTCTTCATGTGCCTATGGCACAAAGAGAGATGCTCTCTCAGCCTGGACTCTTAGGGGAGTGCCTTGACCCTACCAAGAGTGAAATGATAGACTCTAGACATCCCCTATGTGGAGGGATTTGGCAATAGGGTGGGAGGGAGGGTGGAAGGGGAGTGCGGGAGGAGGGGAGGGAGAGGGAACTGGGATTGACATGCGAAACAAGCTATTTAAAATTAAAATAAAAAATGATTAAAAAAAAAATGAGACAGACAGAGACAGAGACAGAGATACAGAGACAGAGAGACTATAAGGAACCATTAGAATGTTGTAGTGTTAAATACCAAGTTTGGTGATGTTTGTAGTTAGAGCATTTTTGTATCAATAATTTGTTAGCATTTTAGCATTAAGTGATCAAAAGGATTTGTTTGGCTGCTTCCTTTAAAATTGTATTTAGTTATATATAACCTTTTAAAAACATGGTTACCCAAATATGGTTTGCTTCCATTACAACAAACCATTACCTCTGGTTTGCAATTCATTCTCATTGCTTTATTCTCCTTGAATTTTCTAGTTGGTTATTATCATGTCTCAATGATTTAACTGTGACCTCTTATTCTCAAATAGTGAACTAATCCTGACCCATGTAAGGGTAAAGTCTATGCAGGTCATGAATCACTTGTTTGAATTTCCAGAACATATAGTATATAATATTTTGTGCAAAGGAAAATGAGAAGATAGAATAGTTGGTTGTAGAAGATAGCAAAGATGAAGTGAATACATTTAATCAAATACTAAAATTAATATATGGAAAGTTTAATTCAGGTATACCTTTATATCTAATCTTTTTTTTTTTCACATTTTTTAAATTAATTTTAATTTAAATTGAAAACAATCTTATTTTACATACCAATCCCAGGTCTCCCTCCTCTTCTCTCATTAACCCCAGCAACCTTCCTTCCCACCCCCATACACTCCTCAGGGAGGGTGAAGCCTCCCAAGGGGGATCATCAAAGTCTGTCAAGTATTTGGGTCAAGACCTATGCCCTCTCCTGTGTATCTAGGCTGAGACAGTATCCCTCTATAGGGAATGGGCTCCCAAAGCCCATTCATCATGCAAATTTTTGTCGGGGACCAAAAGCTTTGGTTAACAATGGGAAACATAGAAAACAATGTTCAGCAAGGGAAATATATGAAAAGCATGTATTATAAAAGACGGAGTTAATTGTTGTTGCCTATTTTCTTACAGAGTAAAAATTATTGGACTGTAAATGAATGACTCATGAAAATGAGAGTGTGGTCATAAAGTAGAACGTGATAAAGCTACGAAAAGAACATATATTAGCACACAGAAGAGAAAGAGCAGCTGAGAAAACATTTTAGATATGATGTGGAAGCCAAGTGCAACAAAGTATATCCATTGTCAGTTACATACACAAATTGAAACATAAGCATCATTGATAAAAAGTAAGAGTGCTGACAACTCTGATAGATAATAATGAAAAGTACTTACATATAATTTGTAATATTCATCTTGGTAATGAGTGAGCAAAATTTAACTAGGATTCATTCCTACCATCTATGAATTATGTGGATAAGAATATATACCAAAAATATGAAGATTGCATCTGTTCACATAATTTTAAATACACCAACACACTTTTCAATATATTTTCTTTTACGAAAACACAAAAAATTAGCACTTGTCAATAATTTAGCTAAAGTGCTAAAATAAAAAAAATCAAAGGTATTAAACCAGAAGCACCCACAGCCTTTGGTCTTGGAGATTTGTCCATAGATAAGCATTTTCGTCATTCATGAAGATTTCTAAGACAAAACACTACGAGTTATTTATGTGAATTCCTTCCTTGTTCTTGCAGAAGACATGCTGGCTGTGAAACCTGACCTCAACCAATCTGAGACCCCTGGGTTCGTGTTCCGTGTGTTCACCAGTGTCCCTGAACTCCAGGCGCTCCTCTTCACTCTCTTCCTGCTGCTCTATCTGATGATCCTCTGTGGCAACACTGCTATCATCTGGGTGGTCTGCACGCACAGCTCCCTGCGCATGCCCATGTATTTTTTCCTGGGCAGTCTGTCTCTCCTGGAAATCTGCTACACCACAGATGTGGTGCCCTTGATGCTCTCCAACATATTGGGATTCCAGAAGCCCATATCCCTTGCTGGTTGTGGAACACAAATGTTCTTCTTTCTCACTCTAGGCGGCACTGATTGCTTTCTCTTGGCAATCATGGCCTATGACCGGTATGTGGCCATCTGCCACCCTCTGCACTACAGCCTCATCATGACCCAGAAGCTGTGCCTCCAGATGGTAATGGGATCCTTGAACTTGGCTCTATTCCTTTCCCTGCAGCTCACTGCCTTAATTTTCACCCTGCCCTTCTGTGGACATCACAGGGAAATCAACCACTTCCTCTGTGATGTGCCCCCGGTCCTGCGCCTGGCCTGTTCTGACATCCATGTGCACCAGGCTGTCCTCTACGTTGTGGGCATCCTGGTGCTGACAGTCCCATTCTTACTTATCTTCATTTCCTATGTATTCATTGTGTCCACCATCCTGCGCATGCACTCCTTTATATCTAATCTTAAATGTAGCATATAAAAAAAGAGCTGAAGGTGTGTTTTAAATTTGCAAATTGCTTTAAAGTTGTAAAGATCTATATAGCATATGAGTAACTGTATATTTTTAAATTATGGTAAATTATTCGACTATACCATGTCAGATATGTGAATTTCACATTCCTGGAATAAAAGATGACTCTGCGGTTGAAAAAAAAAAAGAGCTGAAGGAACTCTTAATTTTATGGAAAATGATATAGACAATAAACTGTTCCACCTTGGGTCAATATAAAGTATGTGGAAAGAAATATCCTGTAGTCATATCAAGAAAAAGAGACTGAAGCTGCTTTGTGAAAGGATTTTAGAAGAGGTGACATCTGCAAAAAGTGAAAAGATGAGTAAAACTTTTTTTTGAAGTTTAAATAATATTGAATAGTCTGTTCAAGGCTGTGTGTTGAGTATGACATAAGCAAAACAGGATTATACGGCCATGACTGTCATTCTAAGGAAGTTTAACTTTTTTACTTTTCTTTTTAAAATTTAAGACATGATGGGATACTATTAATTAATAGTATTATAGAGATTAATATTGCCTTTAAGTTATTATTAATTTTGAGAGGGAAAAGCGAATTGACAAGAGAAATTTTGAAATTGAATCTCAGGTGACTACTTAATATTTATGTCTACAAAAAGTTTGAAATACTGGGATACGTTGCAAAATGAGAGGACACATTGATAATTGATGGTACCAAAACAAATGCCAAAGGAATGTCAAAGGGAGAGACAAGGAGGAGGAAAAAAAGAAAAGGTAAGAAAAATAACAGTATAAACCAGCTAAGCACGAAAATGAAAGAAATACATAGAGAAGAGCTCATGAAGGAGAGCCAAGAGGCTAGAAACTCAGAGATGGTCTATTTGCAGGGAAGTTCCATGAAGAAAGGGAGCTAATGAGCAACATTCTGAAAGGGATTCAGAAGCGCTTTCACTAACAATTCTCCCACATCATCTGTAATTACAAGGTCTTTGATGGAAGCTGATGAAGTACTTTCTCTGCCTATGGCATAGCTGGGTGTCAAGGACCCAAGAAGTTTGAAAAAATAATTTGGATAGGAACATTTATGTAAAGACACAAATGTGGAGACATTTTAGTTGCAACAACTGGAGAGTAAGTGTGACTGACACCTCCTGCATTATGTCAAAGACGCATCGGATGCTGCTCTGTGACAGTGTCATCGTCTGTAACAGAGAGTCACTCAAATGCTTGTGGTGCCAATACTGTGGGATAAGAAAGGGGACCCTGAGTGAGTTGAAGGATTATTCTGACTCTAATCAAAGAATTTGTTTAGGACTGCAGGTAGTTTTTAATCCAATCACCACTTATTCTCCAGGAAAAACAATTCTGAAATAACTCAGCCATCCTTTTGGTATTTATAAAGACATACATTTAACAACTCGTGGAGGAGCAATCACAAAGATCTGGGTTTTTGATCTTAAGAACCCAGGTTTTTTTTCCCTTAAGGTCAGATACAGTGTTTCACATTTCTGATCCCAATAATAGGGAGGTGAAAGAGATAAATTTCTGAGGTTTGATGGTCAACCAGTGTAGCCTGCTTAGTGAGTTACAGGGACGTGAGCTACCAACCTTTCCAAGCACACACCAAAGCTAGCATTCGCAGAAACCAATAATCACTCAGCAAGGAGAATGTGAGTAATGCTTCATCTAATATTTTTAGGAAAATAAAATGGAAATGTAGGTACTATTTATAAACAATCAAGTAAAAACACATTTTGGATAAATTAAGTAATAATGTTATTAAGAACTGTTTGAGATTAGTAACTGACAAATATGTTAGAACTGTAGGTCAAGACAGTGTGTATTGAATTTTGTCTTCTGTAAGAATCATCTGGAGTGTTTACAATTTGGAACAACAGTTGGATATTTTTTACCTGTATTATAGAATTTTTAATGTATTTAGAAGACCACTATAGTAAAATTATTCATATGGTAAAATGCTATACATTATCACACTTAAACTATATTTTTAATGAAAAATTATTATAGTCTTAATTTAAAACCTATAGTTTTTTAATATTAGGATTAAAAAAGAGAAACAATATTAGCCAAAACTAACCAGTGTTACTACACATTATAAAATAACAACGAAGTTCTGTACATCCCTTAGAGAGTTAAATCAAATGTCATTTTTTAAGACATTAGTAAAATTAGTGGTGGAAAATGACTATATGTTCTGCTTAAATTTCTTTGACGAGTTGAGTTGTAAATCTCCTCTGCAGAATTCTGGTTTTCTAGTCCTGTAGTTCTCCAGTTTTGTTACCACAGGTCAGCATTTGAACCTGAAAATCTATTCAGAAATGCACACGGTTCTGACACTGACAAAAGTTTTGACTAGTTCATTAAGAATTGTGTGCACCGTATTTTGATCATATTGACTCCCTCCCTAAGTCCTTCCAGATTCAAGTCACTTTCCTACCCACCCCACTCTGTGTCCTTTCCCTTCATGCCCATCAGATCCCTTATGCATCCGTCTATTTTTCAATATGTGTCTTTTCAGTGGAGCATAATCCATTTACCGGAGGCTACATTTGACTTCATCTCTCTCATAGATAGTAGTTGCTAGTAATGCTTCTATTAGGTGAAAGGACTTTGTGCCCACCTACCCATTCTTGGTTAAATTGTTAGGTTTTATTTTTTAACACACTCTCATAAGCTCCTTCTGCCTGTTTAGGTTTTAGGCATGGTTGTTTAAAATCTGGTATTTATATTTGGTTTTCAGTAAATATGACTTATGCTAGATGTCTCAGAGTCCTTTGTATTAAAACGCTGCCTCATTGTTCTAACGTCTCTTCATTTCCTCTCCTTTAAGGTTGTTTCAGAGAAAGTTTGTAGCCTGAATCCATGGATAAGATCAATTACTCAGCCGTGTCTGAGTTTGTGCTGCTTGGCCTCTCTGGTTCTCAGGAACTTCAGTATTTCTTCTTTGTTTTATTCTCTGCACTGTATATTGTCATTGTATTGGGAAACCTTCTCATCATCATAGCTGTGACTTCTGACAGCAGCCTGCACTCCCCCATGTATTTCCTCCTGGGAAACCTTTCTTTTTTTGACATTTGTCAGGCTTCTTTTGCCACACCTAAAATGATTGCCGACTTTCTGAGTGAACACAAGACTATATCCTTCAGTGGCTGCATAGCCCAGATTTCTTTCATTCATCTTTTTACAGGAGGGGAGATGGTACTACTAGTCTCCATGGCCTATGATAGGTATGTGGCCATATGTAAGCCTCTACACTATATGATCGTCATGAACCGAAGTACATGCACTGCCTTGGTGATAATCTCCTGGGCTGTGGGCTTGGTGCATACATTGAGTCAGTTGTCATTTACTGTTACCCTGGCATTTTGTGGACCCAACGAAGTAGACAGCTTCTTTTGTGACCTTCCTCGAGTGGTCAAACTTGCCTGCATTGACTCATACAACACAGAAATACTAATTGTGGTAAACAGTGGAATTCTTTCCTTAAGCACTTTCTCTCTCCTGGTGAGCTCCTATGCCATAATTCTTGTCACAGTTCGGTTCAAGTCTTCTGCTGCCATGGCCAAGGCATTTTCTACACTGGCTGCTCACATCATGGTAGTAGTATTATTCTTTGGACCTTGCATCTTCATCTACGTGTGGCCCTTTACCACCTATCCTGTGGATAAAATTCTTGCTATAATTATACAGTTTTCACTCCTATCCTAAATCCCATTATTTACACACTAAGAAACAGAGATATGAAAGCTGCCATGGGAAAAATTGCAGCCCGTTACTTCAGACCACGTAAAATTTCTGAAATGCCATTAGTAACAAGGATTTCCCTTCACTGAGGGAAAACTCAAATTCTTCAGTTCAATTGTCTAACTACAAGTATTTTTATACCTAAACAGTGAAGCAAATAGGAATGATAATATATAAAAGATTAATGGATATTAACAAGTCTTTTCCTAGTTATTATCTAAACAAAAATTAAGTATCCCCTCTAAAAGAAAAAGGCACTGTATACTTGATTATTAAGTGGTATATATACCCTGATTTAGTAATAGGTAAGTAAGAATATAGTTCAAATAATGGGCTGGGACCCAATTTTTTTGTCAGGGATAGATTTAAAAATTTGATCATATTAGTTTTCTTAGAGAGATGTCTACAAAGTCTTTGTACATACAAAATATTTAAGATCCCAAGACTAAATTTTTAAGTTCAGTAGCTAGCCAGTTTACTGATTTATGATAAGTACATGTGTTTAAATTCTTAGGTTAGGAGAATTCTTAGGTAAGAGAATGCTCCCAGTGTATCAGTTAAACCTGAACCAAATCATTTTCCTATAATCAGAGCTTAATGTATGGAATGTTATATAGTCAAAAGCTTATATTCAAAAATTTTCATGTAATGGGTTTTCTCTAATCAGTAAAAGTGATTCTTTTTGCATTTTAAATTAGAAGTGGTAGAATATCTTTACAATCAAGTGATAATTCCTTAGTGGAAATTTTTTAAAAAGTCAAAAGGCTAATATTAAACATGTACCCATTTGGTGATTCAGACCAGATAGGAACATTTTTCCAGGGCTTCAGAAATAATCATAGGGTTTATTAATGTTGATTGGAATTGTTTTTATATTTTGTTTCCCAAATCTTTGAATTAATAAATGATATATAGACTACCATAAGCATTAGATTTACTTTGTGCATGGAGTATAACTAACAATCTCTACACAGAGAGAGGGGAAACAATAGCTTTATAAATTCAGGATGGTAGAAGACTAAGGCTGGAAGTCATTCAACAGATGCTAGCCTGAGTATTTAACAGGGCTCCTGGTTCCTCCCTTTCTCATGTTGGTTCTGTCTGGATACCTATCCCTTGCCTCTGCCATTTCAATACACAGTGTCTCTGGACACTCAAAACCAACACTTCAACAGCTTTATTTCCTTTGCTTCTTCCTGGATTCCACAGTCTCTCCAACTTGAATGAAGTTATCTTAAACTCAAAATTAAGATTTACTCAGGAATGAATAATTATAGCATTTGTCTTTGTGGGCTTGAGCTACCTAACTCAAGATAATGCTTTCTGTTCCATCAATTTTTCCTAAAATATAATATTTCTCAGTACTAAATAAATTTACAGTGTGTACATGGATTATAATTTCATTGTGTGTTTATCAGTTGAGGGACTTTTAAGTTCATACTATTTCTTGATATTATAAAGAGAACAACAGTATACATACATGAGCATTTATATATGTCCTGTCATACAGAGGTATCTTTAGGTATGTGTAGGATTGTAATAGATGAGTCATAAAATAGTTTTAGAGAAAGCTCTGTAATGATTTTCATAGTGACTTCACAAGTTTACATTTCTACCTATCACCACATCCTGGCTAGAATTTGTTTTTATTTGTTTTCTGGGTGATGGTCATTCTGATTAGAGTCAGAATGAATAGAATCTCAAAGTAGTTTAAATTTGCATTTTCTTCAAGACTAATCATGTTGGACACATTATAAAAAAAACTATTAGCCATTTGTCTTTCTTCTTTTGAGAACTCTCTATTTTTATGGGATGTTCATTTTTCTTGTTTTTAATTTTTTATATTCTTCATATTAAGCCTTTGCTAGATTTAAAGCTGATGAAGGTTCTCTCCCACTATATATATATTACATTTTAACATTACTGTCAATTTGCTCTACAGAGATTTTAATTTTATGAGGTCTCACCAGTCAATTGTTGGCCTAATCTCCCGAGTGACCAGACACTTGTTCAGGAAGTCCTCATTTATATCTATATTTTAAAGTGTTTCTCTACTTCTTCCACTATCCATCAAGGACGTAGGTCCATTTTGAGTTCATTTTGTTTGAGGTGATAGGCAAAGGCCTAGTTCTTCATATAGATATTTAGTTTTCTGATTATCATTAAGATCAGGTGACTACAGTTATGTGGGCTTACATGAATGTCCTGTATTCAGTTCCACTGATCCCTCTCCTCTTTTTACTCCTTCCCATTGTCTTCTTCTTTCAGTACCGTGTTTTTTTATGACCATGGTTCTACAGTTTAAACTAAAACCAGTCAATCAACATTATATTTTTATTTTTCAATATTGCTTTTACTAAACAGTATTTTTTATACTTTTGGATGAATTCTATTATTTTTTAGATATCTGTGAAGAACAGTTCTAGTGAGGAGGGCTATTTTTACCACATCAGTTGTTCTTTTATTATTCTCGCATATCCTCCTGATGACTTCTGAAGACTACTAGAGAATGGTTATTTAAAAAGAATGATCAAAGATTTCAACCAATTAAAATAATTTCAGAATTTTTTACTATATATATATATATATATCATAATTTTAGGTGAAAGAATTCAGAGAATTAACCAAGTCCTTAGCATTAGAATAGCATGAAGGAAACAGGCAAGGTTTTATATATAGTTAGTTATTGTTTTAGGGAAGAATTACAGCTACCCATATCTAATATTGTGTTAATTCTGTGATAGTCTCTTAAACATTCTTATGTAGTCAAAGTCCTTAATAAATCTATCTTTCCGTATATCAACTACTCTTCTTACTACCAGGGTTAGAAGTTTCAGTTACCCTCTTTCTTTCTTTCTTTCTTTCTTTCTTTCTTTCTTTCTTTCTTTCTTTTTTCTTCCTTTCTTTATTATGAAGGAAATCATTAAATCGGTGCTTGCTTATAGTTTAGGAGATTTGGTTCATTATCAGCATGGTGAGAAGCATGGTAGCACACAGATAGACATGGTACTGGAGGAGGAGCTGAGAGTTCTGCTGTGAGTCCCTGCATCCACTTCCATCTCCTGCCAGAAAACGCACCTCTGAGGATGACTGGGAAAGGCACCAACCTATGAATATAGTAGCATATCATTAGTAATGATTTCATTGATTTATTTTTGACCAATCCCATTTGGTTCTACTCTAGGTTTCTGGGCTATCCAGTTCCTGGCTATTGAAGCAGTATCAGACATGGGCTCCCTCTCTTAGCATAAACCTCAGAAATTGGTTGGCTATTTCTACAAGTTCTGCACCAGTATTGCCCAGAACATCTTGCAGGCAGGACAGATTTTAGGTCAAAGGCTTTGTGTCTGGGTTGGTGTCCAGGCTTCTTTTAATGTAGCTGGTAGAGTATCTTCTCACATCAAAGGGAACAGAGGTGAAGGCTCCATGCAGGTATCAGCTCGATATCTCCATGCTCAATGAGCTGTGTGGATCTTGTCCTTGGCAATGGGACACAGCTTCAAAGAACAACCCTCTGTCTTAGCAATAGCCTGGGTTCTATGAGAATCTCTACAGGAGCCCCTTGGCCAACAAGTCAACCAAATGCACCTCAGTCCTGCCAGGGGGAGACTTACCTGGCAATAGGAGATGGCCAGTTCACTCTGCATTCCCTCATTACTAGGAGTCCTAAAATTGGATTATCCTCATAGATTCCAGGTTGTTTCCACTGCATTAGTTTTCTCCTTCCCCAACAACCTCCCAATCACAGCTGTCTCTTTCCCTGAACTCTCTCCCCCATTCCATTTATCTCCTGCAAGATCTCCTCTGTTCACATCACCCCCAATATGAGTGAATGTTGAATTGGATTATTTGCTTCTTTGGTATCTAGTTTCTTGAGATCTTTATATATGTTGGATGTAGCATTGGTAAAAAAATTTTCCCATTCTGTAGGCTGTTGTTTTGTCCTATTGACAATGTCCTTTGCCTTACAGAAGCTTTTCGGTGTCATGGGGTCCCATTTATTAAATTGTTGACGTTAGCTTCTGCACTATCACTTCCTGTGTAGGTAGTTGTCTCCTGTGTGGATGCATTCAAGACTACTCCACACTTTGTTTTCTATCAGGTTCAGTGTATCTGCTTTTGTATTGAGGTCTTTAACAACAGTTGGACTTGAGCTTTGTACAGGATAATAAAATGAATCCACTTGCATTCTTCTACATGCAGACATACAGTTTGTTCAGCACCATTTGTTGAAGATATTAGATTTTTTTCAGTGTGTATTTCAGGCCTCATTACGAACACTTAGGTGTCCAGAGGAATGTGAATTTGTGTCTGGGTCTTCAGTTTGAATTCATTGATCAATGTATCTGTTTTATACAAGTACTGTGTGTTTTTTATTACTATACTATCCATTATCTGGAGTACAGATTTTTAAGTATGGCATTGCGAGTCTGTGGATTTTGTCAGTGTCTGCTGTTATGTCCCCCTTCTTGCTTCTAATTTTGTTAATCTGGATATTATCTCTTCATCCTTTAGTTACTTTGGAAAAGGGTTTGTCTAGCTTGTTGATTTTCTCGAAGAACCAACTTTTTGTTTCATTGATTCTTGGCATTGTTCCTCTTTGTTTCTATTTTACTGATTTCAGCCCTCACCTTCTTTCTTGCCTTGTTTTCCTCTTGGATGAGCTTACTTCTTGTTCTGGAGCTTTCAGGTGTCTTGCTATGTGCTAACATGAGATATCTTCATTTTTCTTTTCATATAGAGAATTAGGGCTTTGAAGTTTTCTCTCAGCACTGCCTTCATTTCATTCTATAAGGCTGGGTATACTGAGAATTCTTTTCCATTGAATTCTACAAGGTCGTTAAGTTCTTTACTTCTGTCTTGACCTAGTTTTCATTCAATAGAAAGTTTTCCAGTTTCCCTGAGTCTGTAAGCTTTCTGTTGTATTGTTGTTGACATCCAGCTTTAATCTGTGGTAGAATCCTTTTCTTCCTCCTCATAATCATCCTCATCCTCATCCTCACCATCCCCATCCTCCTCCTCCTCATCCTTCTATTCCTCATAATCATCCTTCTACTCCTAATAATCCTCCTCCTCATCATCATCATCCTCATCACCTTCTTAATCAATCTCATCCTCCTCCTCATTATCATAGTGATAGTGATTATGATGATAGTGATGATGATGATAGTGATGATGATAGAGATGATAGAGATGATGATATTGATGATGATGATAGAGATGATAGTGATGATAGTGATGATGATAGTAATGGGGTTTTGCTACAGTTTTATGGATGAACGGCTCAGGATTCTTTATATATTCATAATAGTTATTAAAAAATCTTCACTTTCCTTATACTTGATCTAAACATAAAAAATTATACCGTGTTTTCCATGCTATAGATGAGCATGTTTTTAGGTGGACAAACTTGACCAAGTCTCCCCTGCCAAAGCAAGCATTCTCTTCTTCACCCTTTGTTTTCTGACCCCAGGCACTGGAGGTTACCGAAATCAACAAGATGGCTGCCTTGGGTGGGAAGGCAACTCAGACACTTAGTGTTCTTCCAGTGTCTCCAGGTTAAGGCCTGAGGGTTCTGGGGTACAGTCAGGGAGGAGGCACTTCTTTCTTCCATGGTGAATCCTAAACATAAAAGAGCAGAAGGGAGAGAAAACAGAGACAGTTTTCTTTGCTTTGATTCCCCCCCTCCTCTTTGCCATCTAGCTAAAAAAGGATGGAGGGCAAAAAGTCCCCCGTTTCCTTTTGAAAATCACTGAGATTTACTGTAGCAGAAGAACTGAATGTATTCATCCATCTTTCTCTTCTCTTACTTATAGCCCTTCAGAGTAAACCAAAAGTCCATGCACATCAGAAAAAAAAAAGGTATGCCTTCTCTCGTTACCACCCTTTTACACAACCCTAATCTGGATATGCATGCCCCCAAACTACCCTGTACCCAGTTCCTCCCCATTAGAGCTGGGAGGCCCAGCACAGATGGGAGCACCTGTCCAGAGATCTAGGATGCACAACACAGCAAGTTGCACCTGTCCAGGTGGGTGAAAGGCCGGTGGCACACTGAAGACTGCCTTTATAGAGTTCAAAACACAATAGCTGTGTTGTTGCCCCCCCTAGTGGTAAATGATCAGAACATCTGTAAAAAGGGAAGTTCCCAGACCTCTAACAATTTCTCAACAAAAACAAGCCTTTAGATAACCCTAAAGAGAAAGCTATCATTAACTTTCTGACATCTACATTAAAACTTTATTGCCATAAACATACTGAGTAACTGTTGTCATTCTATGTGACCACAATCTAACTGTGATAGAGCTGTTGAGTACAGGGAAACGGTTGTGCCTAGTCCTCTAAAACAGAAGCCACTGACAGTGTTCTGAATCTCCGTACTAAAACACTGGATTTGAGGATTTGATAATGGCAATTTATAGGTTTGAAGGATAAAAATTCAAAAGGAACAATGCATATTTATGTCTGTAGACATGTCACTGAAATGCCCATTTTACATGGGGAGGCAAAGAGACTAAACCCCCTGTGTCTTACGTGAAATCCTCCCAATTTAGCTGTTGACAAATGGGAATGGGGTAGCATAGCAGCTTGCTGGCCTCTGTGCCATGCTCCTCACTCTGCAGCAAAGCTGCCAGTCAACATGCTCCACCCACTCACAGGCCATACAGCCCTGCTAAGCAGAAGGCAGATTGGTTGGGGACACTGAAGCTCACAATTGCAAGCCCACACTAGCTACTGGACACACCGGATCCTCCATGAACACTGTGGGACATCGAGTCACCGCCTAAAGAAAACAGCACAGACTAGAAGACAGCATGCAATAAGGAGAAGCCATCAGGATAACAGAAGCGATTACAATCAGAATTCTAATTACACGAACACATGTGCTAGGTGATATTCCATCCATCAAACGACAACAGCACTACAGGAAAGCAACCATCAATACAGGAGTGAGTGAGAAGGATAAAAGCTGTCACCAAACCAAAGGGTTAATTGCAAATGAAATGAATTCTAGAATGAGAAAGAATTATCATAGCATAATTATCCTGGGATTCAAATCTGGTGAGATATCTCAAACTGCAGAATAAAAAGACAAACTAGTTTAAACAGATGTGCAGGTTAAGAGGCATGGGATGTCAGCTGAGTATAACCAAATCCAATTAATAGACTACAGGCCATGACAAAGAGATACAGATTATTAGAGAGACAGAGAAAGGATGACAGAAAATGAAATCTAAAGAGGAATAAAGAAAAAGGATCAAGGGAGAAAGGAAAAATGTCAAGAATTCTATCTGGAAATCCCCCTTGAAATATTTTTTTTGCCAAGTAACAAAAACTGAGATTTTGTCAACAGACAGTCTACCACACAGAAAAAAACATCAAGTGGAATTGTTTGGGTTGAAATGGAGACACTGGAGAGTAGTTCAGATTCATATAAAAATAACAGAACCATCACATGAGCTGTTGTGGATGGAGTTTTGCAGATAGAACATTAAACTCCAAGTCCACAAGCCCCTGAGTGGGCTACTTGGTGTCCAGATCTAGGATGTTATCCACAGGGACCTGGTACCATGGAAGAGCTACTCCAATCTTGCTTCCAAAGTGCCACTGGGGAGAGCTACCACTTCTGGTGAAGGTGGGAGTTGAGTTCACCACATCTGTAGATTGGATTTCAATCTGCAGGAGGCATTGACTGCTAAATTCATGAAACAAGATGGAATCACATCTGACTCAGACAATGTCTTCCCAGTTCTGCAGAAGCCACAGACAAAGGCCGAGAGAGCTTCATGACCTGTACTAACAGAGACACTGGACTACGGGGGTCTTGAGCTTGGGAGTTGATGGCAAATGTCAGTCAAGAAACTGAGCTCCAAACACACAGCCCATTACCATAACAAGGTTGGCAGTTGAGAAGCACGGACAGGGCAAACCAAGCAGTGTAGACCAGCATTGTGGGTTAACATTGTCTACCAGGTATGTGTGTCAACAGTATGGACCATCAAACAATGCGGACCAAGAGTGATGCCCAGCAGTGTGATCCAGCAGCAGATGTTACGCAAAGTGAACAGGTGGCACATGGAAGAATTCCCTCCCCCACCACCTCTCAAAGAAGCAAGGACCCAAACGTCTATGTTTGGGTTTTGTGAGGTCAAAGCCAATGATTTCCTGAAGAAATCTTCAGAGGTAGAAAATGTATCCTCAGTGGCGCTGCCAACACAGCTGAAGACAATACAGAAAAGAGTTGAATTCATTAAAACACATGTGTTCCTGATACTGCTCTGACCCTCAAGCTGTCATCCGGGGGGGAAGATGGGGGCACTTGTGCAGTAAATGCCAAGTGATAGGTAGTAACTTTTTCCATGGTGAAAATATTCTGGAACATAGAAGTGTACCAAAAACTGAAGAATAGTGCATTCACTCTGGTGAATATTATGGTATGTAATTCACATTTCAATTTTAAAGCATGGTCCAAGTATTTCAACCATGATCCATTTTGAGAAAATTACTTTATGATTCATGGTAAGCTTGAGATGAATTATAGAGGGTGTGTGAAAGATTAAGTCACTGAAAGTAGAACTCAAAACAAAACAGACTGTATTTAAAAGCTGTAAAAGAAGAGATTGATAGCTTAGTCTGTTATAGTATAAAACCTCTGCATACCAGTGTCATAACAGAAATACATGAAAAAGTGTTATATAAAAGGAAAATATCTGTATCATGTGACAACAGTTTAAGTTCCAGAATATATAAGAGTACACTTTCCAAAATGGCAACTCAATCAAAAAACGGACTAAATGATAGGAAACATTTCAGAATTCACCTAAGAAGAAATCTCAACATTCTATACATGTCTGAACACATGTAGACAAGGTCAATATTAACACAGAACTTGAAAACAAACAATGATGAGCAGTGCAACATTCCCAAGTGTATTCCAGTCTGTCGGAGGGAGGCTTTCATGAAGACGGACAGAAATGACACCTGTGGACCAGCAGGTGCAAGGAGAAATTAATGCAAATCCTTCAGAAGAAACATTTGGCAGTATATTTCAAAATCTGCATATTTAAGCCCCGGAATTTTGAGTCTAAATAAAACCCAGCGGTCAGGGGAGGAGTTGCACAAAGTCCCAGCAGTCAGGGGAAGACTTGCACAAAATGGGGCTGAAGAAAGGTATGCACTGAGATAGATTCATGTTTATCGCCATGCACAAAACTTAAGTTCACATGGATCAAAGGCCTCAACATAAATCCAGCCACACTGAACCTCTTAGAAGAGAAAGTGGGAAGTACCCTTGAACACATTGGCACAGGAGACTGCTTCCTGAACATAACACCAGTAGCACAGACACTGAGACTGACAATCAATAATGGGATCTTCTGAAACTGAGAAGCTCTGTAGAGCAAAGAACATGGTCAACAAGACAAAACAGAATGGGAAAACATTCACCAAACCTACATCTAACAGAGGAATGATCTCCAAAATATATGAAGAACTCAAGAAACTAGTCATCAATTAAAAAATGGGGTATAGATCTAAATAGAGAAATCTCAACAAAAGAATCTCAAAAGGCACTTGATTCTCAACAGAGGAATCTCAAAAGGCACTAAAGGAAGTGCTTAATATCCTTTGCACTCTTCCTCTGATGGTGGGAGTGCCAACTTGTACACCTACTTTGGAAATCAGTATGGAAATTCCTCAGGAAAATGGGAATCAATCTACCACAAGTCCCAGCAATTCCACTCTTAGGCATATATCCAAAAGATGCATGTTCATACAACAAGGATGTCTGTTCCACTATGTTCATAGAAGCATTAGTTGTAATAGCCAGAACTTGGAAGCAACCTAGATGCCCCTCAACGGAAGAGTGGATAGAGAAAATGTGATACCTTTACACAATGAAGTACTATTCAGCAGAAAAAAACAATGGAATCTTGAAATTTGCAGGCAAATGGACAGCACTAGAAGAAACCATCCCAAGTGAATGAGATAACCCAGTCACAAAAAGACAAACATGGTATGTACTCACTCATATATGGATTTCAGACATGGATCAGGGGAGTGCCAGCCTACAATCTCACTGCCAGAGTATCTGGGAAATAGCAAAGAACCTAACAGAGATATGCAAGGTACTCCAGAGATGGGAAATGAGGCAAGATCTCCTGAGCATATTGAGAGCAGGGGGGGAGGGGAGTGGGAGTTGGGAAAAAGAGAGGGGAAAAGAAGAGGAGAGAGGAGGTCATGGGGGAGCAAGAAGGTTGAGTTGAGAAAGAAGAATAGGGGAGAACAGGATGAGAAATACCACAATAGAGGGAGTCATTATAGGTTTGAGGAGATATCTGGTACCAGTGAGATCTCTAGCAATCTTCAAGGATGACACCAACTGGCACACTAAGCAATAGTGGAGAGACTACCTTAAATGTTCTTCCTGATAATGAGTTTGACGACTGCCTTATATGTCATCCTAGAACCTTCATCCAGTGACTGATGGAAGCACAGGCAAACACCCACAGCCAAACACTGAACTGAACCCCTGGAACCCAGTGACAGAGAGGGAGGAGTGATGAGCAAAGGGGTAAAGAATGGGCTGGTGACCAACAGAAACAGCTGACCTGAACAAGAGGGAACTCTTGGACCCCAGACTGACAGTTGGAAGGCTGACATGGGACTGATCCAGACCCCCTGAATGTGGGTGTCAGTGAAGAGGCCTGGACAATCTATGGGGCACTGGGCAGTAGATCAGTGTTTATCCGTAGCGTACAAATGGACTTTGTGTGTCCATACTACAAAGAGGGGTGCTTTCTCAGCCTGGACTCTGGGGGGAGGACCTAGAGCCTGACCTGAATGAAATGACAGACTTTGGAGATCCCCTATGGGGAAGGGAGTGAGGATAGGGTGGGAGACTGGGTGGGCTGGTGGGTGTGTGGGAGGAGTGGAGGGAGAAGGAGCTGGGTTTGACATGTGAAGCAAGTATTTTTCTAAATAATGAAATAAAAATCAATAGTAAAAATATCCTTTGCAATCAGGGAAATGCAAATCAAAACAACTCTGAGAATGGCTGTCAGAATGGCTAAAATCAAAAGCACCAATGACAATTTATGCAGGAGAGGATGCAAAGAAAGGGAAACATTCCTCCATTGCTGTGGTTGTGCAAACTTGTACAGCCACTTTAAATCAGTATGATGATTTCTCAAGAAAATGGAAATCTATCTACCTTAAGACCCAGCAATTTCACACTTAGATATATACCCAAAGAATACACACTCACACAAGAAGGACATCTGTTCAGCTATGTTCATAGCAGTGTAATTGTAATTGCCAGAACCTGGAAGCAATCTAGATGCACCTCAATCATAGAATGGATAGAGAAAATGTGGTGCATATACACAATGGAGTACTACTCAGCAGAAAAAAAAACAATGGAATATTGAAATTTCCAGGCAAATGGATGGAACTAGAAGAAACCATCCTGAGTGAGGTAACACAGACACAGAAAGACATACATGGCATGTGCTCTCTCATAAGTGGATATTAGACATAGAGCGAAGGGTCACCACCCTACAGGCCACAACCACAGAGAAGCTAGGAAACAAGGAGGACATAAATGGATGCCCTGAGAAGGGAAAGAGACAAGATCTCCTGAGTAAATTGGGGGCATGAAGGAGTGGACAGGGAGGTAGGAGAGAGAGGAGGAAAGAAGGGGAGTGGGGAGGAGAACATGAGGAATCAGGAAGGTCGAGTTGGGGGAAGAACAGAGAAGGAGAGGAAGGAAAGGCATACCTTGATAGAGGGAGCCATTATGGGTTTAAGGAGAAACCTGGCACTAGGGAAATTCCCAGGAATCGACAAGGATAATTCCACCTTAGAATGTAAGCAATAGTGGTGAGGCTACCTAAATGACCTTCCCCTATAATGAGACTGATGATTACCTTAAATGCCATCCTAGCGCCTTCCTCCAGTAGCTGATAGAAGCAGAAGCAGAGATTCACAGCTAACACTGAGCCAAACTCCTGGAATCCAGTTGTAGAGGAGGACTGGGGAGCAAAGGGGTCAAGGCAATGTTGGGGAAACCCACAGAAACAGCTTACCTGAGCACGTGGGAGCTCATGGACTCCAGAGTGACAGCTGGGGAACCTTCATAAGATCTAACTAGGCCCCCTGAACATGGGTCTCTATTCAGGGGCTTGGGAAGTCTATGAGACTGCTGGCAGTGGAACCAGTATTTATCCCTAGTGCATGAACCGGTTTTATGGAGCCCATTCCCTATGGAGGGATACTCTCTCAGCCTAGATACAGGGTGAGTGCCTCGGTCCTGTCCTAAATGATGTGACAGACTTTGATGGTTTCCCATGGGAGGACTACCCTCTCTGAGGAGCGGATGAGGGGGTATTAGAAGATGGTGGGGGGAGTGGGAGGATGGGAGGTAGAGGGAACTGGGATTGGTATGTAAAATAAGATTGTTCCTAATTTCAACAAAAAATTAATTGAAAAAGAAATATATACTTTGAATATCCCCAGGGCGGGATACCATGCTTAGTGGCAGTTATAAACCTGGTACATGAGCTAGCTTGTTGGAGCCCATTCCCTGTGGTGGGAAGCCACACTCAGTCTTAATGCATGAAGAGGGGCCTGGCCCTGCTCCAACCTATTGTGTCAGACAATGTTGAGTCTTCATGGGTACCCTTATCCGTGAGGAGGAGCCGAGTAAGGGGTAGGCTAGGGAGGAAGTTGAGGTGTGGTGGGAGGAGGCAAGGGGGTTGGGAGTAGGGGTGGGAAAAAGAACTGTGGTTGGAATGAAAAATAAAATCAAAAAATAAAAAAAATGAAGAAGAGTGCATACTGTTGCCAGCTTATTTTAGCAAAGCACATGAATCCTCAAACGTCCATCTGCGCACAAATGCTAACTCCCTCCATATTTATGGCCTTGCACAGACTCCAATCCCTTTGCTTAAATATCAAGACATCAAGGTCATTTCTTAGAAGAAATTTTCAAAATACTACTCATAAGGACCAGAAAGAGAAAGCTGAATACCTTCAACTTATAATGTTGAAGGAGAGAAGCTACTCCCACACGAGGTATCTCTCTCTCTCTCTCTCTCTCTCTCTCTCTCTCTCTCTCTCTGTCTCTCTCTCACACACACACATGCTGAAAAATGTGAAGAATGACATATACAATATGGTCTTCTTCACAAGAAAGAATCATGTCATATATTCCAAGATGCCAACCACAGTTACCCCTAGCAAGGAGATCAAGCTAAGAAGGAATAAAATACATTCCTGTCTTTGAATTTACATATCACTTTATTGTTTAAATTTTTATAAGAACTGGCATGAGCATGATTTATGCAAAATATAATTTAAAAATATACTATTTATAGCTACAATACTGTGCGAAACTACTTTCAAGTTATTATTTACCTCACCAACAAAACAGGAAAATTCTTTTTTGTTTAGTTTTTTTTTAATTTTAAATAGCTTGTTTTACATGTCAATCCCAGTTCCCTCTCCCTCCCCTCCTCCTGCACCTCCCCACCATCCCCCCATCCTCCCACCCTATTGCAAATTCCTTCCTCACAGGGGATATCTCCATCATTTCATTCAGGGTAGGGTCCAGGCACTTCCCTAAGACTCCAGGCAGAGAGAGCAACCCTCTCCGTGTCATGGACACACGATGTCGGTTAGTATTCAAGGGACAAACACTGATCCACTGCTCAGGACCCCATAGGTAGCCCAGGCCTCCTCATTGACTCTCACATTCAGGGGGTCTGGATCAGTCCCATGCTGGCCTCCCAGCTGTTGGTCTGGGGTCCAAGAGCTCTCCCCAAAACAGGAAAATTCTTACCTCCCAAATTTTCAATTCTTTCAATGTTGCTTACCTCAAAATTCAAATATTCAAGTTTCTTGAGTTTGCCAACATTATCTGAAATACAGATAATACAATTAATTAACCTTCAAGAGAGAAAACTTTCATAACTTATCATGAAAATGACACAGGGTCACATGTGGCTAGCTGCTTCCCAGATCTTTACTATCTTAGTTGGCATTTCTATTACTGTGCTAAATCACCATGACCAAAAGCAGCCTGGGGAGGAAAGTGTGACACTTCAGATAACACTCCAACACTGAAGGAAATCAGGGCAGAATCTCAAGGCATGAAACTGGAGGTAGGAGCTAAAGAGGAAGCCATGGAGGAGCGCTGCCTACTGAGCTCTTCCCCATGGCTGGTGTTACTTGTTATCTTAGACCATGCAGGAGTGGTGCCACCCACCACCCACAGTGATCTAGACCCTCCCAAGCCAATCATCAATCAAGAAAATGCACCAGAGTCTTGCCCACAGGTCAATCTCCTGAAGAAATTTTCTCATCTGAGGTTCCCTCTTCCCAAATGACTCTAGCTTGTGCCAAGTTGACATAAAACTAGACAGCACACTGCAACAGACACTAGGTTGCCTGCAACGTTTTCCTCTCTTCTTCCCTTCTTGAGAGCACCAGCGTTTGCTCATGTCTCTACCTGTCTCCAACTCCACTGGGTTATATTCAGGAAAGCTGGACATTGCATAATCCTCAGTATTTCCTGTTCAATTTCAAAGGAACAGAACTCAGGGTTAAACCAACCAGCCCAGGAGCCACCTGCTGGAGGAAAGGACACACATTACAAGTATTCAGTCAGTTAGGCAAAAACTTAATACTCTCTGCCTGTCTCTTTTTCCTACAAGATGGTAACAATATTCTGAATAGTACTGAAGCACATTTTGGACAACCTCCTCTAAGCAATGCTGCTCTCCCAGAGCCTCAGAGATACTATGAATAGCAATCATGATTTCCTGTTATCACAAATAGCACTATTCTGAGTTCATCTAAACTTAAATCAATATATACATATATCCTCATAGATCTGAGAACAGCAACATTAGTCTCAAGTCCACATGTTTTTAAAATGAAACTCTGAAGATTAATTAAGCTTCTGTCAGTAATTAAATTATTCAACTAGCACTAATATTTACAAAGGGTCTTTAGCAACATCTGATCATTCAGTCAATATACCTGGAGGTTTCTGTGTGCCAAGAATCAGGGAAGGCAGAGTGTCTGTTTACATCCTGGACAGACATGCTCGGTCATTCCTGCTAAAATTGCCAGGCAACAGGGGGATACCTGCTTTGCAAAGAGCTCTTTTTCCTGCCCTGGTTATTTGTGCAGCCCTTGGATGTTGGAGTAGCCCAGTGGAAATCCACACAAGAGTCATACAAGAAGAACTTCCTTGGTTAACACCCCAAGAGACAGGGAATCAAACTGGCCCAGAGAAAGACAAAGACTGTAAGTAAAAACTACACAGGCCCTCTCCAGAAGCCTGAAGGGGTTTGAGAGCTCCAGCCTAAACTACTGTGGGAGCTGTAGTTACCAACTGCCACAGATAGACCCACAGACTTCTGGTTAACCAAATCCCTTCACCCTTGAAAGACGCTTGTGAGCAACCTCACCCTCCATCTTTACAAGGCCCACAGGGGAGTTGTTGGGATAGTGGATCACTGGCGGCTACCCCTGCAGGCCCTGCACTTTGGTGGAAGCCTGGATGGTCATTGGCTCACACTTGCTTCATGGCTAAGCACAACGTCCCTCCCAGGGTCCATCTGTCCCACCCAGTGAGCCAGGGAGCGCTAGGAAAGAAAGGCGGTTGCTTTGTAAATCTCCATCTCGATGGCAGCACAGCATGTCTGGATCCCAGAGAAGCTCTTTTACTTGCTAAATACATGCCTAAGTGACCATGGGTAGAGAAACCTTGAAAATCCCATTATTAGAATTTAAAAGTGTTTAAGAATACTTCAGGAGCAAAAATTTAAGCTTTCTCACAGCTCTGAAAAGGCCTGAAATATATGCTACTAATTAGTGGCTGTGATGGACCCAGCTGTGGAGATGAAAATTTTGGGATTTCTTTGAGGTCTGTAAAATTATCACTGTTTTTCAAAGAGCCCATAGATAAAAGCTGGCAGTTTTCTCTAACTGCCTTTTCAATTGAACAGTGTGCCAGAGTTTCCAGCTCTTGGTAAGGCAAAGGGCCAAGAATATTTATCTGAGGAAATACATAGTTTTACTAAATCTTCCAAAATCATGCAAACCTGAGATTTTTATAATCCTTGAGCCAATCTTTAATTATTTACAGAGTCAGAGGCACCCATGCTGCTAGGGTTTCTCAGCCTCAGTAACATTCACATTTTGAGCTGGATAATTCTTTGTCCTGTGCAGTTGTGTCCCTGACCTCCTCTGAGTAGGGCCAGGAGCTTCCACACCTCTAATACACACACACACACAGTCACACACACAGTCACACACACACACTCACACACACTCTCACACACACAAACACACATACACATTAACACACACACACACTCACACACACAAACACACACACACAGTCACACACACACACTCACACACACAAACACACACACAGTCACACACACACACTCACACACACACACACACAGACACACACACACACTCACCTGTCACTACCAAAAACGTCTGAACCTGCTGAGAATCCCTGCACATCCCTCAAAAGTTAACTGTAACCTCAAAGCTGACCCTGTAGTCTGGCGGTGACTCTCTCTATCTCTGCTCACTGCATCCATTTCTCCAATTCTATTCCCTTCCCTCTCCAGTCTCTGCTGCCCAAGACAGCCTGGACTAAGGAGTAACATTAGTAGCATGGCAGTTTTCACCCACTAAACACTTATTTCACTGTAGGCACATTAATCCCTTCAGCACCCCATGCCATCCTGCACCCCTTATTATGAGGTGGTCTTAACACTGTGTATGAGTACCCCAACTCAGTCTTGGCCAGTTTAGCTGATTTCTCTTCACAGGGATCACAAGTAAGTGACTGAGGAAGGCTTCGCAAAAAAGCCTACCTGATGCCAGAGCCTGTGAGTGCTTCTACCATTAAGGCAGAGCTGCTTTAAGAAGAAGTGGGTCCCCTGTGTGGCAGGACCCTATTAAATGGCTCTGTAGACCATCCTTGTACCTGTGACTTAGTTCACTGTTAAGGCAAGGATGGATTCAGGGGACAGGGAAAGAGCTGTTTGTCCAACAGGTAAATTGGGAGAAGAACCTGAGCATGCTAAGTTTCTCCTCCCTCCCTCCCTCCCTCCCTCCCTCCCTCCCTCCCTCCCTCCCACCCTCCCTCCCTCCCTCCCTCCCTCCATCCCTCTCCTCTTCCTCCCTCTTTCTTCCTTTTTTCCTCTCTTCCTTCTATGATGTCCCTGCCAGAGAACACATGACCCGGTTCCCTCCTGTCATAAACCATGAGACTGCTTGTGGGAACTCAGCTTGGTTTACTCAGAAGCCAGTCTAGCAAGTCTATCTTCTCACTAGTCTGTGCTGCCATTCTGCAAAGAGCTTTACCAGTTTAATGGTTTCAATAAGAATGGCTGCCACCACAGGCTCATACACTTGAAAACTGATCCTCAGTTGGTGGAACTGTTTGAGAAGGTTGGGAAGGTAAGGAGTAAGGAGGTATGGTCTTGTTGGAGAAGGTGTGTCACTGGGAATGGACTCTGAGGCTTCAAAAGTCCATGCCTTTTCCCCCTTTCCCTCCCTCCCTCTCTCTCTCTCTCTCTCTCTCTCTCTCTCTCTCTCTCTCTCTCTCTCTCTCTCTCTCTCCTACCATGGCATCATGCATGTCTACTGGCTACCATACTCCTCACCATGATGGTCATGAACTAATGTTCTGAAACTGTAAGGAAGCCCTCAGTGAATTGTTTCTTCCACAAGTTGCCTTGGTCATGGTGTCTCTTCACAGCATCACAAAAGCAACTGAGATAATCAGTTACAGTGCTAACATTTTGATCTTTGTTCACAGGACTTCTGCATTTACCTGTCAATCCCATTCCAAACTCAAAGCACTTTAAAATACCAAACCCCGTACTCAACAATATGGGGTAACTGGCTAACATAGCCTGTGGTGATGTGACAAGGACATTTAAAAACACACTTATTTTTCAGAGCAAATTTATGTTCATAGGAAAAAATTGATCAAAATTTATAGCTCTCATATACCCCAGTCCTTCCCTACCCAACCCAAAGTTACCGGCCTCAACGCTTCACTGATACTCTGTGCCAGAGTGGTAGACTCATTACAATTGGCAAGCCTACTTTGACCTGTCACCACCCACATATTTACTCTCAGTGTTATATATTCTGCATATCTTGACAAACATACAAGAGCAAGGATCCACCATCATCCTCCAGGCTGTGACTATTTGTTCTTCATTACTTCTAGCTCCTGGAAACCACTGATCTTTTTTGCAGTTTCTGTAACCCTGCTTTTTCCAGAACATCATAGTTGGACTCATGTAGGCTTAGCTTTTTCATATTGGTTGCTTTCCCTCAGTAGGGTTTGTCTATGTGTTTTCATGGTTCAGTACCCATTTATAATGATACTCGATGCTATATAGGGAAAACAATATATTTATTTATCAGAGAAAGAGAGAGAGAGTCGCACAGACCAGGAGTTAGAAGCGTGGCTGGCTTCCAGCAGAAAAAGGGAAGCCCCTTTTCCTTTCACTTCGTTTTATCTACCTTGACCCCGCCCTGTTGGGCGGATAGCTTTGTGGGGTTCACTCCTACACCCATTTCTTTTCAGCTATGAATGATACTTCATTTTATGGACTGACCCACTCATCAACTGAAGGATATCTTGGTTCCTTTCAAGTTTGGGCATCTGTTATTGTTTTAACAAAAAAAATTATTGGTATACATACATGACAAGAATTTTTGAATTCCAACATGATCTCTCCAACTTACAGAGAGATATAAAGCCATGGTAAATGCATGATTCATATTCATCTCCTCTGAAAGCTGACAGGAGATGGTGTGCACACGTAACTCTGTTTCCAGTTCCGTGACAGCATTTCTCTGGGCACCATGGATAGCTACACACAGGAAGGCCTGGGGAATATTCTGAAAGCAGCTACTGAGAGGTGGCTGTGTCTCTTTCCCGGTGGCCTTGTTCAATTATTTCTCAAGGTTCTCCCACTGGAAAGAAACAGGAAACAAATGAATGAGACTTACCAATTTTTCTAATTAGGTTATTTTCAAGATAGAGAATTTTTAAGTCTCCGCATCATTTGTTGATATGTTCCGGTCTATTTCCTGCTGACGCAAGGAGAGTTCCTCCAGGGGAAAAGTGACACAGTCATTGTGCTCAGCATCCTGTCTAATAAGATCTTCAGTGACTGAAAGAAATTTTGCAGCATATTATATCCCCATTTCCATTGTTCAGTGTCGGGTTATTGTATTATTAACAGGGTAGAGTTTCTTTGCAGCTAAGTGTTGAGTCTTTGGGCCCAAGCAATTTTTCACACAGTGAGATCAGACAAATGTTGTTTGCTGTCCACTTCATGGAGTCTGTGCAAAGTCATTATGTGGGGCAAATAAAACAGACACAATGAAACCTTCGGTCTAGTTTATCTCCGTATGTGTAAGATCTATGTAAGTTTTGCTGTCTAGGTGGAGGGAGAATTGACAGTTGACAGCTGTAAGAATGTGAATATAGATTCTCCTGGTGGAACCAGACCAAACTGGTGAGATCCATTATTGGACTGAAGACGGAGCAACTGAGTCACTGACAAAGGACAGAACATAATACATTTCTGCCATCCAATAAGGAAGGCCACTCATCATTTAATCAATAATTGTGCAACTGAGCTTCAGAGAAAGAAAAGGACACCCCAGATTCCAGATCTTGCATTTCAGACTTATAAAGTAACACTTACCTGCTCTATTTCCTGGAGGAATAAAGGAGAGAGAGACAGAGACAGAGACAGAGACAGAGACAGAAAGAGACTATTGATGTGTTGTAATGATTTAGCATCAGTATTCTCACCTCAAATGATCCCTCAAGAAAACACCTCACAGGTGTGTTCAGCTGCTTGCCTTTAACCAATTCCACCTGCAGTAAAGTTAACAACCGAGATTAAGTATTACAGTTTAACCAATAGTTTCTAAAAATAATTCTACTATTTTCTCAAAGAAGATGCTTTATATTTATAACTCTACTGTTTGTCTTAAAACATTTAAGCTTATATTAAAGCTCAATTATTTATTGTTTTAAAATATAAAGCTTCCTGTGGCTTTTGGTGCTGTTTATCATGATAGTAATTTAAAAAATTTCATTTCTTTCTACTTGCACATTTATGATTGACCCTGTAAGATACATTATATTTTATTGTTTCTATCTAGTGTGAATGTTATATATTTTTATTTGTTCATTTGAGCTTTACAGATACTTTATTTTAATGTACATTATTTCTAATTTGTAGTTCACATTCAAGGCCAAATATTCAAGATAGAAAAGAATAGGGAATAAAATTTAAAATGATAAATACTAAATTTACCATTGTGCCTTGTCATTGTTGAATTGCATCAATCCTGCAACTGTTATACACTTATTTCATAAGTGTATCTACTTTGTTTAGAAAAATTCAAATGTAATTATATCATTTCCTCCAGAATATTTTACTTATATTGTACTTTTTATTCAGTGATCATTTCAGATACTGCATTTTTGCCATTTTATATTTTTTAATTTCATTTGACATTCCAACAACAGTTGTCCCTCCCACACTTGCTCTAGCCCCAATATTGAATTTTTAACAGTTAAAATTATTTTATTTCTCTAGCCTTAAATTTGTGTTTTTCCAGTGTCACTCTTTAGCAATTGATGTTTTTGAAGACTACCTGAACATGATTGCTTTAAAAGCAGAAAGAAGTATTTCAATCACATTAAACTGAAAGTAGATTTCATGATAATTTGTAAACATATTTACAGAAATTTAGCAGAAAAAAACTTTAGAAAATTATCTGATTCTTCAGGAACAAGACAGCATGAAACACAGCCAAGATTATATTTACTTGATTATACAGCATGTCTTATTGTTAGTCCACTCTTATTCATTTTAATATATTTCTTGAGTGCATATGTATGTGTGTACTCACAAGGTAAACAGGTGTAAATAGACATAGTAATATAGAATCTGATTTTCAATTTTATTACTTAAAATGAAATATACATCAGAATATTTGGAGATCTGGAAAGCTTATATAAAATACAGTGAAAAGACTTGAGATGTGGAGAAAAACCAGAAAAGCCTAAAATGTTTGAAGAATCATTTTTAAGGGAGGATAGTTTTGGGTTTCTAATGCAGATGATAGAATTAGACAACAAATTTAACTGGCTTTTTTTTTTGAGTAGTGAGCTCCTTTTTAGTGACAGACATTGCCCTAAAGCAATTACAGTCACTTATTGGCAGAAAGTCAGAGGCTGACAAGTCATTTCTCTGACTGAGTCTGTCAGTGCCAAGAAATCTCTGGATTTCAGATGTATCTATTACCTTATTACAGTAACCAGAAAAATTACATTTTTTTTACTCCCATAAAAATTATTTCAGGAAACAAAATTACTATTGCTCAAGGATTACTACATGTCTCTAGAGGCATATTTCTTCCCCAGTTGAAAGGAGCTTTCTGAGATGAGCTATAAATCTCTGTATTATACTGCCTTAGGCTGTTGCAGTTGTGTGGTTGACAACAAGAAGGGCAGAGACAAGTTAAAATTGTACTACAGATATTTTCAATATGAAGACTCATAGGAGAAGATGAGATGATACATACAAACTAAAGAATACTAAATTTGATGGAAGTAAAGGAAAGTAAAAGAAGTCAAAACTGTAAGTACTAAATATGGATTATGAGAATATTGTTTACAGACATAATTAATAAATGATTTAATGAAAAAAAATCAACAACTGAAAGATGAGCAAAAAGAAGTTGTTGTCTCAGTCTGGTTGGAAACTCCATCCAGCAGAGGGAAAGTCTCTTTGCCCACTTTTCTGTCTTGATGACTTCAGCTGTACTGGTTTTGGGTAATCTTTCAAGGACTTGGGTCAGACAAAATCTGATAAAACAGGGACTTGTATTCTAACATTATCTGATCCTGTATAACCCCTTTCAAGTTTTCTACTTAAAGAGTATTTACCCATTAAATGAACAAATATTTATTGACTATTAAAATTTGCCCTTAATGAAGAATGGAGTTACTAACAAAGTAACACAAAGTTTTGCTTGAAACTTATAGCAATTAGTGAGACAAATGTTATAAGTTAAAATAAAGACAAAAACAACTGTGCATACCTATTGTTCAGGGTTTGAATGGCATATTTTTTAGGTAATGTTGAAGTAGTAAAGATTTTTAGGTAACTAACTTGATCTTTCACCCAAAGTGGTTCTCCTATGAGATACTTAGAAATCTGAAAACACTTCTTTATGAGGTACAGCAGTGGTAGAAATTCATTTAAAAAGTTTACAGGTGTTCTGTGTATGAGGACATAAATTCTACACAATGCCATAATAGAACTCCTTTTGTACTTAAAATTCTAGAAATGAAAATAATTTGAGGGGCATTCAATTCTTTGCTCAATCACATAGCTTACAAGTGGTAAATTTTTACTAATATTCACTGGTGGGAAATTATCTTAGCTATTAGGAAGAAAATGACATGTAACACTGAATCTGAACCATTCTGCTTAGATTTTGAAATTATAGCAGATTGTGGACAATATTATCCTGTTCCACTGTGTTTGTTAAATGTGAAAGCTAAAAACACTATCAATTAGTAGACACCAAAAAAATAGGATTCTTAAAATAAAAGTGACATGTTTAAAAGATGTTTTTAATTTAGCAGACCTCATCAGGGCCCCCATTTCTTCTCTCCAGTGAGTCCCAGTCATCCTTGTCAAAGCCATCCCACGTCCCCTGCCACCTTCAAGTTGGCAGCCTCTGTCAGTTTACTATTGTTACACAAAGCATGCACCAACACACGTGTGTGCATTTGCACAAATGTGTATAAACTCAATCTTTTGGGTTCACTTTTGGCTGCGTGTATATATGGTTGCAAGACTGAACACTCTACATCCAGAAAAACACGATGCTAAATAGTTAATATGTTTAAGCACATCATAGTGTCTTCCCCTTCTTCTTGTTCAACCCTCCATCTATTAATTCTTTGTCTTTCCTCACCACTAAATAAACACCGAAATGGAGTTATATTAGTATTTCACATTTTGGTGATGGTAATATTTTCTTGATTTTAGAAAAGAAGGTGAGAAGTTAATAAACTGTTTTTGTCTCCTGCTTTCAAATAGATTCTAAAATATTTAGTTTATTTTTAATTGTTACTCCCAAACTTCTTAAAGTCTTCTGAAGGATTCATCATTAAACTTACAAATATGCTAACCAAAATGCTAAAATAAAGCAAAACCTTAAGATAAAATTTATAAATTGTATTTTTCCTATTCATATCTAATTATACTTATTTCTCACATTTTATTCTATTTCTATACATGTATAATTAAATTAACACACTTAAAATCTCACCATAATTTTCTTTATGAAATAGGTATATTACAATGCCAGTGATGGTAATATTTTCTTGATTTTCATTTAGGTGACTTTACATTGGATACATGGCTCACAGTAATGAATCCACGGAATCTGAGTTTGTGCTTCTGGGACTTTCTAAATCTTGGGGACTTCAGCTTTTACTTTTTACCATCTTCTCTGCCATCTATGTGGCATCAGTCTTGGGCAATGTCATGATTATTGCTATAATTTTCTCTGACTCACATTTGAACTCTCCCATGTACTTCTTACTCAGTAACCTTTCATTCATTGATGTCTGCCAATCTAACTTTGCCACTCCCAAGATGCTTGCAGACTTTTTTGTTGAGCGCAAAACTATTTCCTTTGAGGGTTGCATGATCCAGATATTTCTTCTTCGCAGCTTTGTTGGAAGTGAAATGATGTTGCTTGTAGCTATGGGATATGATAGGTTTGTAGCAATATGTAAGCCACTACACTACAATCTAATTATGAATAGGAGGTTATGTATAATTTTTGTGTCTATATCCTGGGCAGTAGGTATTCTTCATTCTGTGAGCTACTTGGCATTTACGGTGAACCTGCCATTCTGTGGTCCCAATGAGGTAGATAGCTTCTTTTGTGATCTTCCCTTGGTGATAAAACTTGCTTGCATGGATACATACAGAATGGAAATTTTGACGTTGGCTAACAGTGCCCTGATATCACTGAGCTGTTTCCTGGCTTTAATCGTCTCCTATATCATCATTTTCGTCACTGTCCGGCATCAGTCCTCCAGCGGGTCATCCAAAGCACTTTCTACACTAACTGCCCACATTACGGTAGTGATTCTTTTCTTTGGGCCTTGTATTTATTTCTACATATGGCCTTTTAGCAGACTGTCTGTGGATAAGTTCCTTTCTGTCTTCTATACTATCTGTACTCCTTTACTGAATCCTGTCATATATTCTCTGAGGAATGAAGATGTTAAGTCAGCCTTGAGGAAACTGAGAAACCGCCATGTAAATCCTGGGAAAAACTAAGGATCTCTTTGAAAGAGTCTCATATTGACTTAGAATGAAGAGCCTCCCGGATATTCTAGAATCATGCAAATTATCTTTGTTTGTGATAAAAATGGTTAAATTATGGAAATGAGCCATCATAAGTTCACTGTTTGTCATATTGGCACACAATCACATCTCCTATGTCATGCTTAATTTCCAAACGAAAGCAATATACACATTATAATTTTGCCCAACATGATATAACTATCCCATGTAAAATCACAAACATGTTGTTATGTGTTTACCTAGGCCATAATTACATCAAATGCAATGTAACTACCCTATGTACAGCTGTATGCATTACATATTTTAGAATAGGTAACAATGTCCCTTGAAGGATGTTTTAATATTCTATAATTTAAATATGATAACCACTGATATTCTCTTAACTGATGTTACCTTACATGATAAAGCAGTTGAAGAAAAAACATAAATATCTGTACAAACACATTCTTAACAGGATATAACAGAATCATGAAAATTATAACCCTCATTCTAAAACAGGTCATAAGCTTTAGGTGGTATTTATAAAAGTACATACCTATAGTACCCATTATTTATTTTCTTCACCCTCAGCAAGCATCTTGGGAGGTCTTGGGTTTTTTCCTAGAGGGGGTGAGCCAATCCACTATTCCTGAAGGGTTGGGGCTTTTTGTTAATCTGCTTGGATTAGATTGTTGCAGTCCCCATTGACTTTAATTACAGAATATGTTAACACTAAGAGTTACCTTAAAGATGTCTACAGACACTACAGACACAGTTCTTCCTGCCTCCACTGTGGATAAACAACCCAAATTCTTCTTCATTATTCCTTCTTTAGCCTGTTGGAAGGGCATCAGAATCCCAAAGTGGCCATAGTGAGATTTCAGCTTTTCGTTCAATTAAATATTTGTTGTGTCTTCTGACAGAAGTGCTCTCCTCTCTGGAATGAAAGCTTCTATGCCAGCAGAACTTAAGGTCATGGGAACAGGAAACTCAGATTTTCCTGAATCATTCCATTTTGTGCTCACTGATTCCTGGACTCTTGTATCTCAGTGTTAGGGGGAAAATCATACAATTTGTTGGATGATAATTCAAAGCATGCACTTCCTTCTGAAGAACACTGACTAACAACCTTCCAGACTGCTGCCAACAAATTGACTCTACAATTATGTCTTCAAAAGGCCCTTCCATTGTTCTGTCAGGCCACTTGCTTTAGGATGATAGGGAACAAGTAAGACCGGTGGATTCCATGAATGTGAGCACATGATTGCACTTCTCTGACTGTGAAGTGGGTTTCTTGATCAGAAGCAACACTGTGTAGAGTACTATAATGGTGGATAAGGCATTCTAGAAGTCCAAAACATGATAGTTTTGTCAGAAGCATTATGTGCAGGAGAGGCAAATCTATAACAAAGCTAAGTATTCCCGGAGAATAAAGTGTTGTCCTTTCCATTAAGGAAGCAGTCCAATGTAGTCAACCAGCCACCAGATTCCTGGCTAGTCACCGTAGGAAAATATGTCATATCATGGTTTTAGCATTTGTTTCTGGTGTTGATATGGCACTCAGTAGCAGCAGGAAAATATGTCATATCATGGTTTTAGCATTTGTTTCTGGTGTTGATATGGCACTCAGTAGCAGCTGTAGCCATGCCAGACTTGATGAGGGGAAGTCCGTGTTATAGAGCCTATACATGTCCTCCAAAGAGCCACTTTGATGATGGGCTCATTTGGGCAATTAAGTGGTTGAGGAACCCAGCTGGGCTGACTGTCTACAGAACAGATGATCCTATCTGATTATTGAACTCCTCCTTTGATGAAGTTACCTTTTGATGAGCATTTGCACAGGATACAAGTATCTTCATATCCTTAAGCAATTTGGAGAAATTTATTCACACATGTCTTCTGATTATGCTCTTTCTAAGTCTTTTACCACTCAAACAACCCATTGGCTAAAGCTCACCAATTGGCGAATATTTTCATAACTGGCCATTTCTCTTTCCAAACAAAATATATGACCATGAGTACAGCCTGAAGTTCTGACCACAATAAATATTTTCCTCCATCAGCGTTTTTCAGGGTTATCCCAGAAAGGGATGGTAATACTTCAGCTGTCCACTCTGGGTGGTGTTTGCATAATGTGCAGAACAAACCAGGCCCTGGTCTTCTCTACCTCAGTCAACTGACCATGGAGCACACACTACGGTGCTCTAGGAGCATGCTTGGGGACAGAAGGCATTGTAACAAGAGGAGAAGCGGTATTTGGATAACTTCTTCATACAACTTGCTTGTGCCTTTAAGAACTTCTCATACCCCATCACCCAGAAACCATTTCCAGTTGATAATGTACTGCTGCTGTACACAACTTACTTTGTGGCCTTTTGGGTCAGAGATTATCAGTAGAAGGAATATGTTATAATTCTAATACTGTAGAAGGAATAGTTCTGTATGTCCTATACCACTGAACGTAGTAGGTCTCTGAAATTTGGTTGGATTTATTTCTCATCCTCTTGTGAGTATACATGTTGTCAACAAGCCCACAGTAATTGCTACCTCACACCCACTTGGTCAATTAGCAAAATGTTATTGACAAAGTGGGCCAGTGTGACATTTTGTGAAAGAGACAATCAAGAACACTTCAAACTAAGTCATTACAAAGGAATGAAGAATTAAAAATGTCTCTGAGGTAAAACTGCAAAGATATACTGCTGGCCTTGTCAACTGAAATCAAGCAAGTTGCTTCTGGTGGTCCTTACAGACAGATAACAAAACCAAAATCATTTGCTACATCAGTTGCTGCATACTACGTGCCAGTATGTGTTAAGCTGCTCTAGGAGGTACACACATCAGGTCCAGGGACTGCAGCCAGAGCCTCTACTTGAATGTGCTCTCCCCAGTCAACTGTCTTCTTCATGTCACATCTGTCTTCCGTAACTGTGAGATAGGAACGTTAAAGGGAGATGTGGCAAGAAACATCAGCACCTGAAAGTTTCAAGCCCTTGTGGGTGGCACTAATTTCTGCTGTTCCCCCAAGACTATGATATTTTCTTTGGTTCATCATTTTCCCTGGTAGAGGCAACTCCAATGGCTTCCATTTCACCTTTGTGACTGTAGTGTCCCTCACTATACAAGTCGGGGAACCAAACTGTGAATTCTCCTGACTTCTCCACATATCTTTCCCAAATACACATTCTGGAACTGGGGCAGTAACTGCACATTGGGTTCAAGAACCGCTGGACCTACTGTGAGCTGGGATTTGGACGGAACCCCATTAACTATCGGACCTCCATACGTTCCTACTGTAACTGGAGGGCCAGATGCTTCTTTGAGTCCTCCTGGAATCATTGTCAATTCTGAACCAGCATCCAATAGAGCCACAAAAGTCTGATTGTTTCCTTTCCCCTAGGGGACGGTTGCCCTCATAAGAAGCTGTAGGTCACTATGAGGAAGGATGAGAGAAAGACTAAAAGTAAAACTCTTAGGTATTTTAGCAAATTCCCTTCATTCAAAGGTTTTTTAACTCAAGTCAAAAAATCAGTCTACAGTTTGAAATTATCTCTTGCCAAGGATCCAAGGTAACCCCTTTGCCATTTTTTAGGGGGCAGTTCTTATTTGCAGACCAAACAAAAATCCAGTAAGCTTGTTATTTCATGCCTGGAAGTAACATGACTGCCAGTTCCATGGGCAGCCAAGGTTTACCTCAGACTGGCAGCAGACTTGGTAGTGTAAGAGTCACCCAGTTGCTACTGGTTTTGAAGGCATGAAGGAGTATTGGAGAGCAGCTGAGGCTTGGCACTTTGAGAGACCATTGGTGACGATACATTCTCAGTGGCAGGTGAAGGCCCAGGTTTGAAGGGACCATGAAGACAACTAAGGCTTGGCACCATGAAAAGAACCTGGGAGAGGCTATTGGTGACAACACAGCTCAGTCAGTTGCAGCAGAAGACCCCTACATTTTGGAGATGCCAGTATCATGGGATGACCATACAAAGAGCAGTTTCTGGGAGTGGAACCTGCCAGAACTTGGAAGACAAGCTGTGTATGCTACAGAGGGCAGAGCCCGAGAAGTGACAAAAACCTTTTGGGGAAGCCCAGAAGATCTTAAGTGAATCCCAGATATTAGAACTCGTTTTGATCTGATAGGGACTCTGCCCTGGTATTTATTTCTCTGTTCGAGTAAGAAAATAGTTAGCTTATTTTTTATTTCTCAGGACTCTACATTTAAAAGACTGAACTTTTAAAGAGAAGATAGGTCTTAAAAGAGAGTTTGGATTTTTAAAGAGGTTGAACTTTGAAAGTATTTGAATTTGTAAAGACTTTGGGAATTTTTAAGTTTGGAAATATTTCACATTGTGTTATCGATATGTTATCTTGGGGACTAGTAAGAAAAGAAAGGTTGTGGCTTAACAGCGATGTGTTTGTGAGTCAAGTTCACAAGGACTCAATGGTGCTAGATAGTTTCAGGACAACTTGACACAAGCTAAAGTCATCTGAGAGGAGGGAGACTCTGTTAAAATAATGGTCCCAAGCCAGGTGGTGAGAGGCCCTCCTGCTGGACCTCTGGCCAAAAAGGAAGTTCACTGGTTGGGCTTCTCTGATCCTGCAGGTTTTTATCCCAACATCTGACTCCTAAGTCTTTATCGGTAACTAGAATGGTAGAGATTTAATTAAAAACTATGTTTTGCAGCAGCAGCAGAGCTGGTGCTGGTGGGCCTGTAATTCCTGCCAGGTCATGACCTGAGCAGTGGAGCACTGACCACGAGGCCATGGAGCCACAGATCATAGTTAAAGTTTTATCAGTAGATTCAGCGGCAGACACTAAGCTGATGGAAAAACAACAGAGGGCAAATAAAGAAACTAGCAATTAGGCTATTTTTCAGCCAAGGCAATCACTTGTGGGGAAAGAAAGGAAAAGCTTCTTGTAAGACAATGTGTTTTATGTCTCAAGCTATCAAATAGTCCTGGAGCCCCAAAATTCCTTATTCCAATCCTGGAGTTAGTTAGTGTTGTCTTGAAATTTTAAACAGAAAACTATAGCATTGTAGATGAAATGGGAAGATTTCTCTTGGTTCTCCATATAGCCTCAAATAAAAAAAATACTTCTACAGAGTATAACAGAGAACGACGTCAATGGAAACATGCAGCAGAGAGAGAGAGAGAGACAGAGACAGAGACAGAGAGAGACAAAGAGACAGAGAGAGACAGAGACAGAGAGAGACAGAGACAGAGACAGAGAGAGAGAGTAAAGACATGTGGAGCGTAGACGTGGGTGTTACGTGTAACAGCCAAGGAGTCTTCGCAGACACTGAGGAGAAGCAAGGGTTTTCCTTTGGAGCCTCTGGGAGGACTGACACCTCGCTTACACCTGGGTTTTTAGCCAGTGATAAATAAATTTGGGCATCATCTGTAAGAGGTAGAAGAACAATTTCCATTGACAATGAACTCCAGAGTACTTTGTAAGCAATTTGTAACTACAGGAAACTAGTCTATCCTTAATGAATTACCTCATTCACCAAGTAGCACACTTGACAGTTTGTGATTGCTTTTATGGCATAGAATATGGAGAAATCAAACTAATACTAAATTAGAAGTTTCACCCCTGCTGCTAACATTCACAGTGCTAGAAGGTGTTATACATGCTACCAGAGGGAACCCATCTACCAACCCTTCAAACAGCTGTGAACCACCTTCAAGATATATCCATTGGTACAATAGTGGCATAAACGTTAAGGAATAATCAACCACTTTTTAAAAGCTGAAGTTAAGGCAGCTACATGATACGACCCATACCTGGCAGTGTTGAATCTCCAAATCTGACCAAGGGAAAAGCTACTATTATTGTACTAAATGAAAATAACAATAGAACAATACCTAATGACTTATTGCTATATCCATAGATTGATACATTGTTAAACTCTGATCAGAAAGCATACAGTAATTAACACAGAGACCTACAACTGGACTATGTGTAGAGAATGAGAGATTCTGGAGTCCTAAATGAGATGTATTTATCATACATCTACTCTTAAGGTTCAGGGGTCTATGCAGAAAAGGCGGCAGAAATATTGTAAGAGCCAAAGGTGTTGAATTATGTTAAAGCAATAGCATTTTAATAAAGTTTTCCAGATGAAACATGGCAGATGCCCAAGACCTCCAAAACTTCAAACCAGGCAAAATCCCAGTAAGGATAAGGATAAGTGCCCAAAATCCTACCCAGCTAAGAAGGTATGTTTAATTCATAGCTGTGTGGAAAGGAAAAACAGTTTTATCCAGTGAGACGACACTGGGCTGGGTATGTTACCACAGTCCACGACAAAGCCCTGTTATAATAAATCTTGAACAAACGCACAGACCCTGCTCAAATCCCTATGCTGAAACTCCACTCCCTTCTCTGTTACAATCCTCACCAATTCAGTCACCCACTATGATACACATCCTGATAGCTGGGATAAGGCAGTTTCTAGAGACAAACACATCCTTTTCTGGAAAAATGATTCCAAGAGGGAGAAACTACAGCTCACATGTAGCCCCAGAAGTTGCATTAAGTTACCTAAATCTCCTATATAAACTCCAAGTGTCCTCTCTACCTTTGGCAGACATCCCTTGCCCACTGTGTCTACCCCTCACTGTTTGAAAAAAAACTTATAGTCAGGCAGTGGTGGTGCGTGACTTTAATTTCAGCATTGGGGAGGCAGGTGCATCTCTGTGTGTTCAAAGTGAGCCTGGTCTGTGAAGTGAGTTTCAGGACAGTCAGAGTTGTTATATAGAGAAACCCTGCCTTGAGAAAAAGTTCTTTCTGCTAAGATCAGCCTCCAGTCTCTTTTCAGCCCCCTGTCTCTTTAAACTGCCTCAGAAACCTAACATGGAGTGTCAAAAGCCTGGAAGGCATCTGCGGCCCCTATAGCCAGCTCCAAGCCTTCTCACTAGGATCTTTTGACTTTCATACTATCCTTTCCCACTTCTGGGACCTGTTCCCTTGGAGGCCACCGAGCTGACTGCACAGGCTAGGTTGACCCCAGTCTGCTTGGCACCTGTGGTCTTTGTTGTCTCCACTTCCATGAAGTGGTACAAGACCCAACGATGGGACCCCTGTCCCTGGGGGCTCTATTGGAATTCCACGTTAATCCAGTCCTGGACCATAAACAAGCCTGGCAGGGTCATCCATTTCTTCCAGGTAGCCTCTTCCTTTACCCAACTTTTCTCTCACTCTGCATAAAACTCAATTCCAAACGGATCAAGACCTCAACATGAAGCTATATGCAATGGATCTGATAATTGGGCAAAAGCCTTGAACCTGTTGGCGTAGGACTTTCTGAACAGAAAACAATTAATGTAGGTACTAAGATCAACAATTAATAAATGAGACCTCATGAAACTGAAAAACTTCTTTAAGATGAAGGACACCATCATCAGGCAAAGTGACAGTTTATAGAATAAAGATTTTTACTAACTCCACATCTGATAGAGGCCCAATATTAAAAATATATCAAGAAACTAGATATTAGACATTAGAATGATAACAGATATCATGTATAAACTTTTTAAAAATTTTTGTTTAACTTTTTACACATGGTACTCCCAGCTCGCTTTCCCTCCCCTCCCCGCCTCCTCCCCCCACCTCTCCAGCCCTCCACTCCATCCCCCCCATTCCTCTGGGAGGGTAAGGCCTTCCATGGGGGATTTTCATAATATGTCAAATGCATAAACTTTTATAAATCCACAACCAACTCACCCAAATACGTAAGAAAAACTAGTTTGAAACCTAAGCATTTGTGAGTTTGCAGATGGACTTCTCAGGAGGCTAGCATCTCATGCCTTTTGATCGTTAGTATTGTGAACAAAAGTTTCTGCATTTCTGGAAAGAATGCATCTTACACTTTCCAGAATGCACCTTACCTTTAATCTGAAAGATTAATTAACTAAATAAAGCTTCACTGACTTTGAAGATTTTATAATGGTGCAGGTTCTTAGCATAATTACAACCCCTTTAATAAGTACTTCTTTCCCACCTGTTTCTGACCCAACAACCTTGTGACAAGGAGGTAAAATATGCTGGAATTTACTAACTTAGCCGACTGCTAACTTCCACTGACCAAAAGTCTCAGGATGTAAACAAAGTCCTCCTCTGTGTTTTTTGCTGTTGCTGCAATAAAAACACTCTAAACAAAAGGAACAAATGGTACTGGGGAAGCTGAGTGTGATACCCGAAGCAATGAAACTTCTAGGAGAAAATGTAGGCACTGCTTACATCTTAATGGATCCGTATCTGAAGGTTAGACCATGACTATCAGATACCTTTATGCTGATTAATGACACAGGTTCTGCTTGTGGTTCAAGATCTATATGCAAACTTCAATTCACAGGATATTCCTTGAGATCTCAGATTGGTTCAGTTGTATTTTGAGTGAAAAATACAATAGCGCCACAGGCTAATATGAAAAATACAAGATTATCTTCAAATTCTGGGTATAAATATAGACAGGCTCTCTCTCTGTCTCTCTCTCTCTGTCTCTCTGTCTCTGTCTCTGTCTCTCTCTCTCTCTATATATATATATATATGTATATGTGTGTGTGTATAAAGTTGAAATGCATACTTAAAAGTATAGTCATTTCATTTTGGAAAGTAAAAATACTGTTTTTATGTATAACTCATTTTTATAAACTGAATTTATAAATGTCTAATGTAATAAGCATATTTAGGTGT